>NW_026902162.1:0-929 GCF_033783945.1 Neopsephotus bourkii | reverse complement strand
CGCCTGAAACCAACCACCTACACCCTCGTAGCCATGGCAAGGTCTGAGGGTGCAGTTCTGGGCAGTTCCTGACACGTGGACCTGCCCTCCACAGCTCCCTCTCTCCAGGCACCAAGAGAAGAAACAGGGCAAGGGGCATGCCCAGGATGCCTGAAGATATTGCCCCTGCACCTCCTCCTGCTGTACTGCTTCCTTCTTCCCTTCATCTCTTTGCCTGTGTCCAGGACTCTCTCCTGTAAACCCCTTCTTACAAGTCAAAGACCATTCGGGTACATCTGGTATGCTGCTTGCACTGCAGGGCAGGAAGAACTGCATTCAGAAGACTCCTGCTCATGGTCGCACTCCTTGCACCTCAGACTGTCTCACTTCCACTTGGTGCTTTTGGTGCTTTTACATTTTCATTCTTTTGTCTCAATAAATTCTCCAGCATCCCAGCCTGAGTCTCCTCAGAATCATTTTCAACAGCACAAACCTCTCCAGAGAAGGTGCTTTCATCCCTTTTCAAGAACAGGGCAACTGGAGCTGCATTCGTGGCTCCATGGCCAGGTGGTGTTTCAGTAGCTCCCAGCACAGAGACTCCACCACCTCTTCTACTCTTCGTCTTTCTAAACTGGCAAAAAGGCTTGCCCATTTTGCCCATGCAGTCCCATCTCTTTCCCATTGTACCCAGGGCCTCTTCTTCTGCATGTGCACACCAGTGTTAATAATGGATTCCCACCACGTCTTTCCCTGCCATCAGGAGAGGGACTTGGGGGTGCTGGTCGATGAGAAAATGAACACAAGCTGGCAGTGTGTGCTTGCAGCCCAGAAAGCCAACCGTATCCTGCGCTGCATCAAAAGGAGCGTGACCAGCAGGTCGAAGGAGGTGATCCTACCCCATTCTTCTGCTCTTGTGAGACCTCACCTGGAGTATTGTGTGCAGTTCTGGT
>NW_026902161.1:0-924 GCF_033783945.1 Neopsephotus bourkii | reverse complement strand
CCTTAAGATCACAGTATCACAGTATCACAGTAGGTTAGAGATTGGAAGGGACCTCAAAAGATCATCTAGTCCAATCCCCCTGCCGGAGCAGGAACACCTAGATAAGGTTACACAGGAACGTGTCCAGGCGGGTCTTGAATGTCTCCAAAGAAGGAGATTCCACAACCTCCCTGGGCAGCCTGTTCCAGTGTTCCGTCACCCTCACTGAGAAGAAGTTTCTTCTCAGGTTTAAGTGGAACCTCTTGTGCTCCAATTTGTATCCATTACCCCTTGTCCTTTCATTGTTTGCCACTGAGAAGAGCCTGGCTCCATCCTCGTGACACTCCCCCTTTATATATTTATATACACTAATAAGGTCACCCCTCAATCTCCTCTTCTCCAAACTGTAGAGACCCAGCTCCCTCAGTCTTTCCTCATAAGGGAGATGCTCCACTCCCTTAATCATCTTAGTTGCCCTGCGCTGGACTCTCTCCAGCAGGTCCCTGTCCTTTTTAAACTGAGGGCCCCAGAACTGGACACAATATTCCAGATGAGGTCTCACCAGGGCAGAGTAGAGGGGAAGGAGGACCTCTCTCGACCTACTAACCACCCCCCTTCTAATACACCCCAGGATGCCATTGGCCTTCTTGGCCACAAGGGCACAGTGTCGGCTCATGGTCACCCTGTCGTCCACCAGGACCCCCAGGTCCCTCTCCCCTACACTGCTCTCTAACAGGTCGTTCCCCAGCCTATACTGGAACCTGGGGTTGTTCCTGCCCAGATGCAGGACTCTACACTTTCCCTTGTTATATTTCATCAAGTTATTCCCCGCCCAGCTCTCCAGCCTGTCCAGGTCCCTCTGGATGGCAGCACAGCCTTCCGGCGTGTCGGCCACCCCTCCCAGCTTAGTGTCATCAGCAAACTTGCTGATAGTACACTCAATTC